>NC_050585.1:10008851-10051351 GCF_013368585.1 Megalops cyprinoides | reverse complement strand
GAAAAAGAGAGAGTGTACATATATGTGTGAGTGGGATAAAGAGAGAGAGAAATAGAGGGAGAGAGAGAGGAGGGGGCCTGCTGTACCTCGGAGCTCACTTTTCCACATGGCAGCCCCTGCTTGAATAAAGATTTCAGGGCTTAATGGAGGGGAGATAAGTCCTTGGCTACTCAGCGGATAAACACACAGTTCACAAAGCACGTGCTCTCCGCACCCAAGTTCAACTAGGCGGAAACTACAGGGCCCAGGAATAATCGGGGGGACCTCTGTCGCTGAAGGTAAAGCAGGGGCACCACTTCGCCACTTGACCCTTCTTTTCGGTCACACTAAGCCTCCGACCCCACCAAAGTGTAACACACAGCCTCAGGTAGCGTCACCAGTGTTACTCCTCTGAGTGCTACTGTACACAAGATGCATTTCACACAACCAGGGTGAAATTATGATGTAATTACTAGTGCCTTCTTATTATTTCAAAATTTAAGTTTCACCGCATGTCTACTTCTTAATACTTTTCCTTATTTTGCAAATGTATTATAAAGCCCTTTTCATCTCAAGTTCTTTGTTGTTTATGGTGTTATGCTGTCAATTAGTTTAACTATTAAAAAGCAATGGAAAATATTTAAATTGTTATCATTATTGTTCTCATCATCATCATCATCATCATAATCATCATATTATCATCAGCATCCTTATTTTGTTTTGCATATGCAGTAATTTATGTGTCATTCTCAGAATTAAATCACTAGTGAGGTTAGGTACTGTTTGTGATACCTTTTAGCTACTGGCACATGTATATTAAGAAGGGGGCGGTCATGGTAAATGTCTGAAGCTCTAATGATAGAGTATGCTCTGTTACTCAGCACTGTTGGAGGCTGTAGCGAAACATCATTGTGATTGGCCCCGGTCAAATATTTTTCTGTGGGACCCACACCCCAAAGACAAGCACACTAATAAAAATACATAAAAATAGGCTATGACTCAAAACAGTAAGTTTTATACACAAGGTGGGAAGGTGGTATATATAGCTATCACAGTCACAAGTAATGTTAGTGATATCGTTGAATGGTTACTTTGAAGACTGCGTGAAACGGTCAATGCGCAAGAGGGCCCACCTACAATAGTAAAGCAGCAAAAAATTGCCTTCCTACATGGGCCCCTGACAGCTTCTGGGCCCCAGTGTGCTGCACCGGTTGCGCCATCAGTATTTACGCCAGTGGTTCGAGGCGGGTCCTTACTTTTGACGTTGAGGTACATGGACTTGCTGACGTCGGCTCCCACGTCGTTGCTGACTTTGCACAGATAATAGCCGCTGTCCTCCTCCAGGACGTGCTTGATGAGCAGAGAGCCGTTGACCAGCAGCTGGAGCCTGAACCCCGAGTTCAGGGGGATGGGCTGGAACTGGGGCACACCCGCACCTGGAGGACAACGAAAAGGAGAGAGAGCAGGATCAGGAAAAGGAGGTGGCGTCCTCTTTCCTCACATTCTACTTGCTGTGCCCTGGGCTGCTCCTGAACGTACATCAGAACATGCCTGTTCCACAGGTGGCCTCACATACCTACTTCATGTCCTTCACCAAGGCAGCAGTGTGATGTTGTGGTAAGGAGCAGGGCTAGTAACCAAAAGGTTGCAGGTTTTATTCCTTGCTGGGCTACTGCTGCTGTACCCTTGGGCAAGGTATTTAACCAAGAATTGACTCAGGAAATATCCATTTGTATGAATGGATAACGTGTTTTTACAATGTAAAAATTGTATCATATGTAAGTCACGCTGGATGTAAGGAAATATGCAATAAGGAAACCTATGTCTTTAAGTATTTAAAAAGGAAACCACAGAATGTGTGGGCGTGTGCGGTTGGGTGTAAACATGCATAAAGCGAATAATTGTGTATAAATTATAAAACATGCATAATTTATTACATGACTGCAACTTAAAGCGTGTTTCTGGCGCATTGGTCACATGTATGAATTATCCTGGACATTAGCATGCTTGAAAAGAGCAGACAATGACTGGAGCGTTTGTCGTGAGTTTTAGTTATTAATTAAAAATGCGGTCAAGTCCTTGTGGTTTGCCAGAGGTCAAGTGGTGCCAGTGTTTGCCTTGCATAAACAGCAAAGGAGAGAGAGAAAAAGAGAGAAAGACAGAGGAGCGATACAGAGAAAGAGAGAGGGAGAGAGAGAAGAAAGGGATTGAAAAAGGGAGGGGGTGGGAGTGTTTGTGGATTATGGGTTATACAAAACACACAGAGATGTACTGGTTGTGCACATCCCACTAGACCTTTTCTCTCTGTTTTCCCTTGATGCAGCTCTTCTGCTGCACTGCAGGGAAGAATCTACCCTCGCTGAGCGCTATGGCGACAAATTAGAGGGACATGTGAGGGCGCGGCGTAGCTGCTGTCATCGCAGGGCTAATGGCAGCTGTCAGGAGTCATTAATCAGGGCAGTGTCTGACTCCTTCTGAGCATTTCTGATTGGAACTGAACCCTGTGCCTCCGCCTGACTGCTGCGCTGAATGAAAACCATGAAGACCATCTCATGCTTGGATTCTCATTCTTTTGTCCTTCCCACAATCTGTTGCTGCATTTCAAGAAATCTTATAATGGTGTTTGCCACATTCTGACGGCTGTGTTGAAAAATCGGTCCCCCTCTGCAACAGATCACACCGTGTTAAAAAATCTGACTTGAAACACCTGCTCTCTGATCCTAGCAATACGCCAATTCCCCCTGACCTTTTCCTGCAAACTTGTGAGGTTTTTCATCTCTTAAGAGCTAATCATTAATATAATCTTACCATGTGTAACTGTTAGGTGTCAAAGACCTCTCTGTCTCAGATCGAGCATAAATTGTGATCACATCTTTACATTACTATCCCTCAAGGTGATCTCTTTTGTCCTGTTAAAGATTCATTGCTGTTCCTTTAGGCTATATCCATTATGTCTTGTTCATGTGAAACACTCTCTTTGAAGTGCTCTGGAGCAACTCATTTGTGAAGAGTGCTATGTTTAAGAAAATTTGACTGATTAATTAAAACATTGTGACTAACCTGGGATCCCAAAGGTCTTTGTCTGCCTGTGTCAACAGAAGATATAGCACACACAAACTCACAGCTCCTGACAGACAGCCTACAAACTCTCCTCTTGGGACTGCTATTGAGCCTCTTTCCTCAGATTTGTATTTTCTAAAGCCAAACCAGAGTTGCATCCATCCCTTAAACATGCATGGTAGTGAGATTTGGCACAATAGAGACAGAGATACTCTTGGGAGTGATTCGCATCCAACACTACTCTGTGATCAAATCTGGTGCAGGTGTCTGGAAAAGCAAATATCAGGCACCAGCAATACAGGCCTAATTCAAAGCCTAGCCACTGAAAACAAACTGGTTAAGCACTCGCGGGAATTGGGCTAAAAGCAAATCCTATTATTTTCTTTGGAACAATCATTATTGTGGGCACTTGTCCAAGAGCAAAATACACACTTTAATACTGCTGCTTTGCTCTGCAGTAATCATTGCCATCATCATCATCATCATCATCATCATCATCATTGTCGTCGTCGTCGCACTCATTATATGACATCTTCCATGTCATAAACATCAGCAGGTTGTGTTCATTAAACCTTTGGTGAACATATTGTATGTAAATGAGTAGAGAGTAAGACTGAAATGATGACAAGGAATATAAACCGCTGGCCACAATGTATCCTTACAATTCATAATCATTTGTGACTGACAATATTATAGACACTTTTGACATGAGACGAAAATTTTAATATTGACATCTTTGTTATTGAAAGTCTTAATATCCTGATGTGGTGTGAGAGGTAATAAAGCCATCTCACTGATTTCTCTGCGTGAACAGTTATTTCTAAGGGCAGTGTGTACACGATCCTCAAGGCTGTAAACCACTGGTGGATTCATCTGTTGTACATGTTCCACAAGCAGAGACAGCAGAGATATATGCAGGTGGCCCAGTGTGTTTACCTTTAGAGTACTTCCACACTATTGTAGGGACTGGATAGCCCTCTGCAGAGCAGTTCAGGATCACAGCTTTTCCGTAAATGCCATCCTGGTCCTTCGGCTGCACCACGAAGCTTGGAGGCACTAACGCGGAAAACAAAGACCGGTCACAGGTACTCCACACATATAACGACGTCCCGAGGGGTCATGTGAAATTCGGCTGAAGCACGGAGGCTCCGGAGCGCCCAGGACCCCCCTCCCTCTACCTCGGACGATCAGCTGGCTCTGGTGCTCCACGGCAGCAGCGTCGTTGCGGGCGATGCAGGTGTAGTTGCCGTTGTGCATCAGGGAGAGATTGGAGATCCGCAGGGAGCTAGTGAAGTCGATGTTGTCGATGGTGACGCCCAGGCTGATCGGGATGGGCCGCCCGTCCTTCTGCCAGGTGATGGAGATGGGCAGGTCGCCAGACACCACCACGCAGGGGATGAAGACTCGCTGACCGATGGAGAAGCGTGGGAACTCAAAGGGCTGGATGAAGGGGGGCACTGGAGGGAGGAATGTAGGGGTTGACTTTGTGTCAAAACAAGTCCAAATAAATTAAGACAGCATTTCTAAAGTCCATCTCAATCCATCGACAAACAACCATGCATATTTGTACTTCAAGTGTACCCAGGGCAAAGTTAGTTTGGTTTGCAAAAATCATTTCAAATTGCAAAAGCACAAATTTTTAGAAAACAAACTTTTTTTCTTAAAAAGTGTAAATAAGAATTTGAAATTCAACCTAAAGGAAATCATTTATTTGGACACTCCAGGCATGCTTCAAGTCAATGTTGCATCGTATGTTGATTTACACATGTCTGGAATGTCAAACCAAAGACATTCCCTGAGGTATTATTTCCTTTTAGAAAATATCCAGGCTCCTTTTAAACAATCTATAAACTGAAAAGCAAGTGCAGTGGATACTAATTAAAAAATAAAATAAAATGTCCTGAAGATCTACATTGCAATGATGTGCACATTAAACAGCCACCAGTTGCAGGATGAGATACTATGACTGCAAGGCGTTAAACAACATGGAATTGTGCGTACAGGAAAAACATCTTTAGCAGAAATGTTTATGGAGCTGAGGCGCAGACTGCACTTGAGAATATTGCATAAGTGCAGTAAATGAGCAGTCATCTCACTGATTTTATCACCCTATTAAAACCGGAACACTTTTGCGGTGCGCAAAAAATTAAACCACCGGAGAGGGCGAGAAATCATGCGACGCAATGAGTGGAGAGGCAGGAGTGCAATACACAACACTTACTTCCTTCACAACAAATTTATCTCAGTGCTCTCTCTGGGGATATGAGAGCCACATGGAAAATCAACTGCTTTTGAGAATCAATGAGTTAAAATAACATTGAAATAAGCAGCACTTCAGAGCTTATTTAATTCACAACAAAGTGGGGATAATGGACTCCTGGGATTTCCCGGGCTGCTTCAGAGTTTTTAAGCATCAGCAGAGCAAATTAACTGGGTCGTAATGGAGGCGTCACATTGTTTCATGCGCGCGCTCATGCCCCCTCGCACCCCCCCCCCCTCGCCCCCCCCCCCCCCCCCCCCATCCTCACACATGCAGACAGAGCAATAAGGAGGGATTTGCAAATCATTTCTGAATAATGCAGCTGCATTCACGAGATACAGCTGTGCTCCGCGGTGCATGCGGTGAAAATGTGATCTGAGATGGCTGATGTGCCACAGCCCTCTAATCATTCTTGCAATGAACACTTTAATATTAATTTGAAATTTGCAATGTTGTACAAATGCCGGAGGAATGTTTCCCTTACTTAAATCTGCCACTCAGTCCTATGGACAAAAAGCATCGTGGATCTAGTCTTGCTGGTTTCCCAAAGCTACATAAAAGTGCTGCTTATTTTTTGACTTGAAACTGAAGTTCCAATCATTCCTGCTGATGTAGTGAAAGTCACCAGGTATCCAAAAGAAAAGCAGCTAAAACTACTAAAACCCTGTGTAAACTCATGCATATTGGCCTCCCAACCTGCTACATCCAGTGTGGTTGACCAGAAATACACAGCAGACTAACTACTATCTATTTAAAACACCATTCCTAACAACATTCCCTTCACTGCTCTGTGTAAAGTCCTCTTCTTGTTTGCAGACTCAGCTGACCTCACTTCCTGAATGAGGCTGACAGCAGGACCTGGAGGCAAGCCGTACCTTTCACTGTGACATGCACACTCTGGCTGGTGGACAGCTGAGGTTGGACCAGCACGTTGCAGGTGTACTCCCCCTCGTCCACATCCTTCTGCACATCCGACAGCTTCAGGGTGCCATTGTTCTCAAAGGCACGCTGGCGGTGATTGAAGGGCAGCAGGTTGGAGTTCTTGTACCACTTGATGGAGTAGTATGGATAGCCAATGACGCGGCAGTGAATGTAGGTGTCCCTCCCAGCTATGGCTGTGAGGTTTTTCATTGGCCGGATGCTGGCAGGCCCTTAAATGAAATGCAAGAGACAGAACTCTCTTTAAAATGATTTTGAGGACAGGTTTATATTGTTCGTATGACAGCAATATTAAGCACAAAAGATAAACATATATTAAAGACTGCAGGCCATAACACTGTCACTGAGTTTACCATGATACCTCTTGACCAGGAAAAAAAGCTGTGAAATTGGGACAAAATATGGAACAGGTTAAAAGTGTCACAACAATGAGCTGAAAGATAGACATATTAGTTGTTAATACAAATATTTCCAAAGGACATTTGAAGTAAATTATTTAAAATTAAATAATCTCAAGAAATATTTTGCTTAGAAATTACATTAAAGACATTTAGACATTTTTCTTATAATCTGGGTAATTTGGACATTACAGGTCTTACTTGCTGTACAGGCTCACCGATACAGCACACTTTAAATACAAATACAGGGTAAACAACTGGTGGGCATAGATTTCAAAGTGCCAATCACCATCTTGCAATATTATCACAAAAATGCTTTATGCTTTTTCTATCCCATATTACATGATATGAGAAAAGCCATTACACAGTTGGTCCCTCTAATGACACCAGTGGCAAATCATTAACACTGTGATCCTGCCATTGGCAGTGATGTACCACATGACCATGATGCGGAGGGGATAGTAGATGACCACCTCAGACACCCAACCAGTATCTAGTGTAGATGGACAAGGAGTGTGATTTTCAAAAACTTCAATGTTTTTCATATACACTACTTAAAAGATCAAAATCTGTGCAAGTAAATCTGGAGTAAGCAGAGATGGATGCCAACTCCATGTTAATGCAGTATATCAGGAGCTCATGAACAACAAAACTGATCATGGTTTTTTATTACTATGGGCAAATGGGACTCTAATCACTTGATAAAACACATCCATATCTTTAAGTGTTTATACTCTAAACATGATAATGATACTACCTTCTAAGGCTTTGGAGGCAGGGAAAAAGAGCATTGTTTACAAAAGCAAAGCAAAATGAACATCAACCAACAACAAAAAGCCCCAGAGTGAAAAGTAAAATGGCCGCATAGCAACCCTTTTTCCAAGCAAATATGATTATCCCCTCTAGACTGCCAAGACACCTTAACACCAGGTGCATCTCAAAATGGTGTATGGCATGGGGTTTCACCTTAGCCAAGTAGAAAATTATACTGATATCCCCTCAAAATAAAGCTCTTAAGAGCATGAGTTATATAGACAATATGGCACTATGGAAGTTACACACATGTGGCCAAAACTTATGCGACTTTTTTTTCCCAGCTTCCAGAAGCTGCAGTGTTCAATAACAAAAAAGATTTAATGTAATATAGATGGACATAAGATATGCACAGAGACCTGAATTAACCGAGACAAGTAGACAGTTGGATTAAGATAATTAAATAACACCTGTAAACAAACAGAGCGGTACACGAAGACACAGGAAACACACACGTCCACCCGCCCACACGCACAGCTACGCATGGCACTCTTCTGCACCCTGAAATGAAAATGCAATGCTTTCTGGGATGAATCTTCTCACAGGCAGTAGATGGCTTACTGTCAGCACACAGACAGAGGAGAAACACGTATGGTGGGAGGTCCAAGCAAGCAGGCCAACAGACATGCACACTCAAATAGAGAGAGAGACACACACACACACACAAAAAAACACACAGCATCAAGCTGGGATCATAAATATGACAGTGAGGTGAGGGATGGTTGTAATGGTAAATTCAGCAATTGATTAAAAAGCAGTTGATATTGTAACATTGATTGTGGCAAATGTTAGGGATTGGTTTAGGTTTGTCAGCAAATAAATGATTTCATTTTTAACACCCATTCAAATTAACATTCACCCTTAAAAACTGAAGATTTGTGAGAAAAGACACTATTAGACCTAATAGAATAAGAACTAAAATTAAATAGTTTATATAGAGTTGGAAAATATCAGTGTTAATAGTGCATATGTTTCACACACTTATGCCATTTGTATCAACACCATTCAGAGCTGTAATTAAATGAACACGATTCTTCAGGCAATCACGGCTTAATACAGCTAATAATATGAAACTTTAACTATTTTAACAACCCACACAGAGCTATTCCCAGCCTCAGTTTGAAATATTTTACCCTGGCTATCTCTGATCTAATTTCATCAAAATGCCAATAGCTTTTATTGTTATACAGGCGTACTATTTGGTAGGTCTCAGGGTGGTGTTACATCCAGCCATGACAGAAAATTTTATGTTGAATTTATATAACATTTATGCAAAATGTGTATCAATCCAATCACATGCATTATTACATCAATGCTTTCAAGAGATAAAATTGATTTATGGAACCTTTATTGATCTTGGAGGACATATAAGAAATTGTAGTTGTTATTCCCTTTTGAACTGTGTATTGCATTATATGAGAATTTATATAAGATGAAAGATTGCACTAGGTGCAGATAAAAGAATTATAACTGTGCTATTGGACATGGAGACTTGAGGCAGTGATCAGAAATCACAGAACATGGCAAGATATAATGAGCTGAATGGTGAAAATAAAATGGAGACCAGACAGAAGCAGAGACAAACATATCCATATTAAGCAAGATAACCTAAGATGGAAACCAAAATGACAAACGGAACATTCCAACAAAACGAAGACCCAAAGCCTGCAACTTATAAAAATAATAAAAGAAGAATAAAAAAAAGAAGAGGAGGGGGAAGTAAAGACAGAAACAAAGGAATCAATGCTATCCTGAAATGAGCCAAAGGTTAGTTAGGCACTTTCTGAAGAGGCTTAAGAGCATGCATGAACTTTAACAACCAAAATGAGTTATGTGTGTGTGTTTTGGAGGAGCTGATCTGACAAGCACCTCTTACGTTTATTCGAGCCTGGTAGGAGACCACTCCCGCCGAGTTGTTGCAGGTGCAGCGGTAGACCCCACCATCGCGGACCTGGGTGTGCGAGATGTTCAGGTAGCTCTGCACGGTGCCCTCGGCGCTGATGATCTGGCCCACCCGGTGGTTGCTGTCCTTCACAACCGGCTCGTCGTCCAGGGTCCAGGTGACAGTGGGCAGGGGTGTCCCCTTGACCGTGCAGACCAGTGAGACGACCTCATTGGGGCTGACCACTTTCTCGCTGAAAGCCGACAGGATTTTCGGAGTACCGTCTGCCAGGGAGCATGGGAAGAGATGGGTCAGCATGGGAAGAGATGGTCATTAGAATGTCTAACCATTCTAAGGTTTGGTGTTAAAATAGTGATGTAAAAATGCTGATAAAAGAATACATGTAAACAACAACTGAATGATCTTTAAATACTGTACACTGCAGTCAAAACATTGGAAAATATTGTCAGCTTATCTGTCAGTACATCACTTTATTTTCTCCTCAGTGTTGTTTTTATATGATGCATCAAATGTATGAGGTGAACTCTGCCCACAACACAGCTGGACAATTTAGCAAAGAGAAAAGAAAGTACAATGTTCTTTCATGATATACTTTCTCCCACTGGAAGATTCTAGTAGTATTGTGGAGGTGATTGATATTATGGAAATGGCGCAGTGACAAAGGCTATGATCCTTGTTCTAACATGTTGTGTCTTAGGTCGAGGGGACACATTTGCAGGTGAAAAATAAGCCCAAGAGGATCCACATCCTGGAGAATCTTTAATGTGTTTACCAGCCGCATGCATGACAGTGGGCTGCTATTACTGCACTAGAACCATCTCTGAGGTGAAACCTGTGGTTCTGCCCTAAGCAAAATATTCTGATTGGATATTATATTCTACTGGACAGAGCTGTTCCTCAAATGTTTTTAGCATAAATAACAGGGAGATTTCCTCTCAGATCTCTCCCCATACCTCACCTTGCACCACTGTTACCTGCCCAAATGTCTAATAATGATATTTGCTGCAATGAGACCTGACATGTGACAATTATATCTTCTGTCACTCAAGCTGCGCACTTGACCTATTTTGTGTACATCTTTTTTTTTCAGTGACAGGATCTTAGCTGACCAGAACCAACGTTATTTTCACTAGAGACAGCAGTCTTTGAAATCTTGCCTGCTGTCGCTCCCTGATACCCCCGCATCATTATAGATTATCAATACCCTCTTTATACAGTTCCATGGCCATGGGAGACAGTTGCCGCAGCAACCAGACTCAGGTACTGTAAGCAATGTCAGCCTTGTGCAGATGTTCTAATAATAGCAGTCGCACTGTGACTGCACTACAGACCTCATTAGCGAGTAGGCCTTCCACCAATCAATTATTCTACTACTTATTGCAAAGTCACCAAAATGCACAGCACAACACACACACACACGCACACACACACATAAATACATGCTGAGACAGAGGAAAGAGTGTGAGACCAGGACCGCTGTCATGGGTTTATGTGTTCTGTATGTCTTGCTTCTATATCTACTTGGCTGGCTTCAAAGGAAGTCAATGTTTCTTTTTCATGTGAGCACTGGATTCAACTGGATTATTACTCCTCCTAGTCCTGGACTGTGGGAAAACAACATTCCAGGACCTAGTCTGTGAAATACTGGGTAACACACAAATAATTTAATATATTACTTAAAAGTCAATATTGTATTTGCACTTAACAGAACTGAGTGGTGCTTTAGCAGCCTGTTTAGTTTTTTCAACTAAACAGAGTCACATGACTTTTTAAAGTGGTAGTAAAATCTTTGTCCCGATTAAGACACCACCTGTCAATACAAATATTTGATGATTAATCATTATTTTGGCCTCTATAGCACCTTTCATATATCTGAGAGCATTTTACAGAAGGGGGGAGGGGGTGACTCACCTCATCCACCACCAACATGTAGCCCCCACCGGCAGCCATTTCATGCCAGGACATCAGAATTGGAGAGGGATGGATTTTGTAAGCCAATTAAACTGGGATATGATTAGATGGCCAGACTGAGAGAGCCATATTGAGAATTATACCAGCGGACTGGGGACCCTATCACTGGTATCAAAGTACAATCCACAGGGAGTCAGAAAAAGAAATTCAACATGTCATCCAAAAATATATGAAGGGAAACGTTTACCTTCCAAGATGACTTGCACGAAATCCTGAGCGGACATCTTGCCCTTCCTGGCAAAGCACTGGTAGGCACCCCCATCACTCTTGGCCATGCCTTCCATCACCAGATTTTCCCGGTTGTTGCCGGTAATCCGAACGTTGGCTCCGGGATGGATGATCTCTCCGTTGCGGTACCAGGAGAGCTCGTACTCGTCCGAGCCGCTGACGCTGCAGGAGAGCGACACCTGGCTCCCCACACTGCCCTTCACCTTGCGGGGGCTGACCACGGCCTTTAAGGGCTCTGCAATATGACAGAACGTCACACCTCAGCGACAGAATTCACATGCAAATCCATACATCCCACATGGTAACACACACTGTACACATCCATAGCACACAAAAATGCTAACAAATACATACACATGTCCGTATCAGGACAGCAGCAACAAAAAAGGGGATTAAGATAACGATTTTAAGGCAGCTTCTATACAGTATTCATATAGCTAGAGCCACAGGGAGATTCATTATCAGTAACTTCCCATTTGGCCCATTTATTTTTTTACCCTCTTGGCACAGAAGCCCAGCATGGAGCAGATACTGTAAATGGGCCCATAGGGAAGACGCTCCGGGTCACTGACTCACGTTTGACCAGCAGCCGGCCGATGACCTCAGCGTTGCCAAAGCTGTTCCACACCTCGCACACGTAGTTGCCCGTGTCGCTGGGCCGCGTGTTCTCGATCAGCAGGCCCGTCACACTTTGCCTGAAGCGGCTGTCAGGCTCCAGGGGCCGGTTGTCCTTGAGCCAGCGGTACTTTGGGGCCGGGTGTCCCGAGGCTTTGCAGGGGAGCTCCACCCGGTGGCCGGCCATGACCTCCCGCCGGCTGAAGCCATCCACGATCACCGGCTCAGAATTCATGGGGTCTTGGGGGGGAGAGAAGTAAGAAATTTAAGGCAGCGGAAGACAATGTGTTGGATTGGAACTGGGAAGTGCATAGTCAGTGTGACCGGCAACGTGTGACTGTGGTCCAAAACCAACCTCACCTGACACAAAGAGGCGAGCGCTGTTGCTTTGCCTGGTCTCGCCGGTGTAGCGATGTCGTGTGATGCAGCGGTAGTTATATAATCCGTCCTCATTCTGCACATCCACTATGTACAAGGCTCCCGTGGATGTGATGAGAAATCTAGATCCTAAAAGAAAGCATAAATAGAACAGTAAACATAAACAGTATTGTTCTGTCACTTTGACACATCCCTTCCCTTCAGTCCTCCTATGCTCCATCACCTTGTCCTTTTGAAAACCACTTCCAATGTTCCATAGGATTCTGTACAGGTTTACTTCTTCTAATATCACATGGAAACCTGCTTATTATCGCCACTATCAAAGACATGTGCCTAAGATGTATTATACAATTCATGACCCGTTCAATAATATGGACCTAGCAGCTTTTTTTCAACAAAAATGAAGAATGCAAGATTTTCTTATGCATTATTTGTAAATGCACAGTTCTGGATTAATGGTCGTGAGTGGCACTACATAATCCCTACAAAATCACTGGAAGATTACAGTCAAATGTGAAGACTGTCCTCTGAATTCTTTTCTGAAAGGGTTTATTTTTGGCTTATTAACACTCACGAGGTGACATGTCCATTTTCTTCCACCCTCCTATATTGTAACATTAGAATCAGCCTAAAGACCTGGGGTTAATATTCTCTTTTTGTATCAACAGCAGTTCTCTGCACTGCATGTGACAATAGCATGTTAATTCTGTGGACAACCCAGACTGGGGAACAAGGGGGTGGAGGGCAGGGGGCGTCAGCATTCATAAGAAATAATGTCCTATGCTGCAGTCATATGCAGCACATTGTATACACTTTATACCCAGGAGGACGTGCTGATGTCAAAAATGATGGAAAACGCAATTTAGACAGGATTGTCTTCACAGCCCTGTGGCAGGTACACAGAGGCAGAACGAGACTTGCATTGCATTCTGGGTGTCAGGACCCCCAAGGAAACTAGCACAGAGCAAGAGTCGAAACCATGAAATTCTTTACATTCTGAGTGCACTGGAGCAATCCCATGTCCCAGGACAGACCCGGGCCATCCTGAAATGAGTTGCAGGGGAGCGGAGCTTTCAGTCATCCGTGGCCTCAATACTGTACGTAATAAATAGCAGACCACTGTGCCTGGAAACATACCTTCGATGGCATCATGGCTTCATAGCAACTGAAGCCTTAGCATCCATTCAGTCTCACCACAATGTACTTTGTTTTTAAGTCTGACTGAAATATTTAAACATGCAATTTTGTTTTTTGTTTCACAACATTTTTCATTCATTTCACCAACCTTCAAAATCATAAAGCTGTGCAAGAATTTAAGAAAGGGATTTAGAAAAATTTAGATTAAATTACAAGAAAATGTCACAATTAGATTGAATAGAGGCCTTACTGTCGCAGAGCAATCGTAGCCCTTTGGCTATGGACCCTGGAGAATAACTGTGCTTTGTAAATAAAGACTCTCTCACCCTTTCTTAGCCTGTCTGCTTTGCCTTTTCCTTACAAACTACTGGATGATTCAGATGCACAGACTAGTCACTGTGTTTTCCTTTAGCTTCTCCCCCTTACTTGTTAATAATTTAACCTTTGAAAATCGATTTCACATTGCAGGTTATTTCTCTGTGCATTCATGCGAGCACACGAAAAAAAAATCAATAATAAATGTTTATTTCTCAGAATCACACAAAATGCATTATTCATTTTGTTCTTCTTTGAAGAAGACCTTAAGGAGATCTGGGACATTTACAGACACATTATAAGCAATACAGAATTTTAAAATCTAGTCACAATTTAATCTTCCTCGCCATATATATGTATATTTATGTGTGTGTGTGTTTGTGTGTGTGTGTGTGTATAGTAACTTATATTATATAGGTTCTATAACCTATATCATTTCTGTCTGTATACATTCAGATTTTCAAAAGCATATCAGCATTACAGTCACACCCTTTACATATTTTACACAATACTGATATCAATCTACTATTGGCCTTTACACTGGAATATGTAGAGTCTTGTCGAAATCAAGAGGTGGTCATTGTGCTATGGAGCACAAAGTGTTAAAAAATGAAAAGGAAAATAGCTCAATCCATCTTGAAAATATAGATACTTGGAACATTTACCTGAAAACCAACCAATGTGCTTTGCAACGTATGTTGAATTGAGCAAGGAACGGGAAAGCGAGGAAGAAAGAGGGAGGTGAGGAAAGAAAGGAGTATGTAGCTATTGTAAGCATTGACCTAGTTAGAAATGAGAGTCCATGGATTTGATATCCTGAAGGGGTTTTCAGCTTGTGGTCTAAATGCAGTTGTGTGTGACAGGCAGCCAGCAGCAGAGGAGAGGGGAGGGGAGAGGATTTTGTGTGTGAGTGTGTGTGAAAGCAAGAGAAAGAGAAAGAGAGAGAGAGAGAGAAAAAGAGAGAGCTTGTTTGTTTGTAGAAGAGGTTGGAGAAATGAGCTATACAATCCCTGGTAACCAGACGCAGCCATGAAAAATTCAACATCCACTTGACTTTGCGAGGACTGGTACTGTGTCGAGAGATACAAATTGCACAAATTTTATTACTGGGGCCATTTGTGTTTCCATTCACACATTTTTAAAATATGTATTTCACACACCCACTTTCAAATGATTCTCAGTTTAATAATTACCCATGTCAGTTAGTGTTTTTTTTTTCCTTGTGGAATTCATCTCCAGCAGCCTCACTCCCAGCATCTACAGGCTAAAGCCTTGCACCTTTTAAAATGTGATATGACTGCCATGGTGTTATGTGTATAGCTAGAGGTAAAGAAGATGTTAAAAATGCACACACAAGCATGTGCACAACCCAAGAAATCACAGAAAGCAGAAATCAAGAAGGCTGGGACGCTGACAGGGTGCACACTATCTCTCTCTCTCTCTCTCTCTCTCTCTCTCTCATAGTTTCTCCCTTCAGTATGTTTTTTATTTTATTTATTTTATTTTTTTTTTGCTCCCACCCTGAACCCTGCCTGGCACCCTGCTACGCGCTTAAATTTGAAAAGATATTCAAGGCGCATATTTTGTTCCGCGGACTCGTGAATGAGGCGCGCTTTCATTAAAACAGACAGGCTGTCATCCATGACAAAGGCGAGGCTGGGCGCGCGCGTGCACTTTCGAGGCGTTTAAAACCGCGCCGGCGCGCGGAGCGACACGCGTTTATTGGCTCGGTGATCTTCGGGAGCGCACCGTTCTCGAGGCACACTTAATTTAATCACTGTCACTTCACCATGGCCAAATCAAATTTCTCCCGACTCTCGTACTTAGCATGCTAAATAAGGGGTGGGCTCCGAGGAAGTGCTGTACAAATTCTTTTTTCTAATCTAGTCTTTTTTTTTTTTTTTTGTAAAATATAATCCATGATCTCATGGACCGTGAGTGAATATTTTTGGCAAATTTATTCTACTGCATAGCGTAAATGAAAGGTTGTTTTAACTAATTTAAAGCTTCATTTAATATATATATATATATATATATATATATATATATATATATATACATATATATATATATATATATATATATATATATATATATATATATATATAAATTCGTGAAATGCATTAGCTTTTCAATTGCTGATGATCTGCTATTTACTGAAATTCTGAGGGATTTATTAAAACAGTGGCAATGTTTCCTTGTCACTGAAACTGTATACACCGTAAGGCATACATTTTCCTTTATTTATTTTCATACTTCTTAGCCCAATGTTACCTAATGTTAATGTACTATAGGTATACTGTGATGCCACAAACACAGAGTAAAGATTCAGGTTTAGTATTCCTGTGAAATGCTTTACAACATATATAAGGTGAGGTAGTTCCATCAGCGACTGAGCTGTGGTTGTGGTGGTGGGGGGTTACAAACTGGAGGTCAGTTCCATCATCATATTCATGTCCTTATACTTGTGTACAGAAATTCCAATGAATCCTAGCCATAAAAAGCTCTCTATTCTGCAGGAGAGAACTCCATTAATGTGCTCCATCTATGCCTGTGCTGTGAGACAGAGCTGCTATTCAGCATGGTCCTTCGCTGCCCTAGCTATATGAAAGGACACAATATTTAAACATAAAATGAATGAAATATTAAATGAAACAATAGCATGGAGAAAACGTTAACTAGGATTTCTGAAGGAGAATAATTTACGTCTAACAGAGAGAGGTAGAAAGAGGCTAAGATTATTGGTTTACACCATTTTAACACATATTGCAGTATGTCATTTTAAGAATATCTGAAGTCATTATCAAAGGTGCCTCAAAAGTGAAGTCTAAAACATGTATGGTGTAGCAAAGAGGATTTGCACAATCAAAGAGGGATGAATTTTAGAGCTGCAACAAATACCATAGGCTCTTCATTTAAGCTGGAACAAATGCTGTGCTCTTTATTTAATTGATATAAGAACAATCCCAAAAGGTACACAAAGAAGAGGTGCAGGAGGAGCAGGGACACAAAAGTGCACCATCTATAAAACATTTTCAAACAAAGATAACCCAAACATAAAAGATCATGAAAACTCATATTGTAGAATCTGGCAAAACAATAACACTTTCATTATTATCACTATCCTTGCCACAGTAGAATATTTATTCACTGTCATTCATAAAAAAGATACATCATTTATAAAGACTGTGACCATTTTCTTATTTATTATGCAATCGAACAATTTAGGAAAATTGATATATTTTAAATTGAGTCAGTTGAGGACCAACTGTCCAGCACATCCGATGTCAGACATCCTTGGCGTATTTTTATCGCAGTGAAAAAAGGTGGGGTCCTGTGCTCACAGCTCCCTCGACCTGCTGAAGATTTTGCCTGGTGCCTCCCACCCCGTTCCTCCTGCCCCCTCTCCCTCCTCTCCATCTTACACTGTCTCTCCACCTCATGAATAATGCAGTCAGCTCTGGCTTCACATTCGCTTTCTCTGACCCCCGAATGAGTTTCCCACAATGCACCGGGACAACCTTTTTCCTGAAGCAGTGCTTTCAGGCGCTGTCAGAGGATGGAGCCAAATGGTGCCCGGCACTTTGTTTCCATGTCTAAGAGGAATCTGCACCACCCCCAGCAACCCACCCCCGCCCCCCCACCTACACACACACACACACACATTCATGCACACCCGCTCTCTCTCTGACTGTGTTCATTGTCAAGGTGCTCTACACTGCAGTGCTGCTACACTGGCAGACAGCTCCTCTTTCAGAAATTCACTCTGACATGCTATGTGTGGTGCATCAGCACTGGACACTGTTTTGATGGAGTACAGAATCAATCAACTAATTAACTGCAGAGACAGAGAAGAAATGGATCAAGTCAAAGGCAGCAAAAAATAATTTTTAAATTACAGTATCTAACCTTTGAATACTGCTGAGTAAATCCCTTTCAGTTTTTATAAAAAGCAGTATCAACAAAAAAAAAAAATCAATTGAATTAACTGAATTAGATTTTATGCTAGATTTTGCTGTGTTGGTGAGGTTTTAGGATATAGCAGCCATGTTGGATTTTTACCTTTTAGATCTGGTAATTTATAAATTTACACTTTTGAAATAATCTTTTTTTTTTTTTTGAGTTTTTAAAATCATAAATAAGCGCACAAAATTGTTCTGTTTTTCAAAGTTCAATGTTTTCTGTTTTTTTTTTTTTTTTTTCAAAAATTCAGGATTAACCTAAATCATAACAAAAGATATTTTGACCTACATCTGCAAAAACCATTTAATGAAATAATATGAACACAAAACAGTATTTTTTTAAAAATATATATATATATCTCAATTATATTTATTATTATTGATATGATTCTTGCCATAATTGTTATTTTTGTTAGAAATAGTTTATTATCAATTATAGCACTTTAGTCATATTATAAATACAAATACATTTTCATTATTTTTCAGTACACACCTACATTTTAATTGACATTTGTGTTCATTTCTTTATGAATAATTTGTTAGGATAAGTTTCTTTATTTAGAATTTAATTTGGCTTGAATTTATAAATGTAATAATATTAGCTTTATATTGACATAATATTATAAGGGAAATGCAAAATTTCAAAATTAAAAATAATAGGAAACAGTGGAAAGCATTTCTAGTGTGTAAGTAAATCTAAATTTGACATGCTTCCTTAAAAGTACATTATGCAAAAAGGTTTGAAAATGTTCAGGTGAGCCTAAATTAAACAAAAAATATGACATTACATGCAATTCAATTATTATTTTCAGTCTGCACATTTACATTTACACTGAAATGTCCCATTCTGTTACATATGTGAATATAGATGTGCTGTGACTTTATTTCAGCAGTAATGGAATCTGTGTGCGGAAACAGAATTTTACAAACAGATAAATTGAAAGATTATTACCCCCAAATATAACAGTAGCTACTGCATGACCTATTTAATGTAACTATCTTTTAATTGAGCCTTGTCTGTACAAGGACTCAATTTACTCATTGGTTATGGAAATTTGGATTGACAGAGGCAGTAAAAGAGAAAGAGGGTGGATAGGAGCATGGAAAAGGAAACAGAATCTTAAACATCACTCAGCCCCCCCACACCACTCTACATGGTGGTGTGGATATTAGGATATGACCACAAAAAGTGTGTGAAGTTGTGTGAAAAAGGACCAATGGAGGGAGCGCATACGTCAGAGCACGGGGTGGTCTGAAGAATTTGTGCGTGCATGCGTGCATATGTGTGCATGCGTGAATGCACGCATGCGTGTGTGTGTGTGTGTGTGCGTGTGTGTGTGTGTGTATGCATGCGCACGCGCCTGTGTGTGCCATGCCTGGCCGGTGAAGCGGGGTCAATAGTAACGATCCAGTCCGCTCCAGTACACTGGCCCTGTGCCTGACAGCTCGTCTATGCAAACTGACAGGTATGCACAGAAGGGCTTCAATAATGCATGAGCACAGTGAGGGTGGGAGAGCGCATCAGTGGGGCGGAGCTCCGGCCCCAGCCCCCACGCTACCTTCACCCTTACCCAACTCCGGTGCAGGGTCTGGGGGATGGACAGGGCTGTGACTGAAAATGCCTGCTGAGCCGGACCACTCGGCACGCACCAAGCCCGAAACCACAGATTGGGGCAAAAGCTGCACTGGTTTGCCACTGTCAGTCCAAGACAAACTTTGGCTGCCAAAGTCACTCTAGACCCCAATCAGATGTACTATCATGTCCAAGAGGAAGCCACGTGTTTGGTGGGAATTTCAAACTTGGTGTTGCAGCTATATAGTTGGATAACTTTGAAACATGCAATTTTAGCCATTACTTTTCATCATCTTTTCTGTAGGCTGTTAGATACTGTAGCTACATATGTTTTCTGTCACTGTTAGAAAAAAAACACTGGTAAATGTTGCCACTACTAGGTGTATCACCAGGTATAATTCAACTGCAAATTTTATGAAAGTATGTACTGTTTCTCACCTTTATTGTGCTAAAAGGAATCCTAAAACGAATCCATACCAAATAGGTGTTACTTTTAATAAGGCATACAACAAGACAATTTGACATCTTTTCATGGTTTCATGACCAACTAATGAAAAAAGATTCTCTCTTGCTCCCATCTCTCCCCCCTTCTCCCTCTCATTCACTCTCCTGTATCTTAAAAAAATGTGTCTGTGTGTATGCTCACTGCTGATGACTACCACAAACTGGCTACCTTGCACCACTACCCTTAAGTGAGTTTGTATACAATCCACATGGCCAAAATACTCAGTATCACTTTCAGCTCAACAGCTAGCTAGCCATCTTGACAGCTAACCAACAGTAGAATTAAAAATGACTATTTCCCTCTTCATTTTTAATATTTATAATTGTACTCAAAGGTTGGTCTGCTAAGGACTGGAGATAAACTTCAGTGGGGGTGTAAAGCCCTGCCTAAGGTCCCACGTCTATGATATATTTGTCTATGACGGCTTACATTGCTTGCATTTTTCATATTACTTTTTTTCTGGTTGCTTTGATTGGCTAGTGGTTGCAAACCCTTCCGAGCAGGCTGATCCCTCACAGTGGTATTGGAGGCCAAGCTGATGAATGGCAGATTTTTTTATTTGGTGATGGAGACATAACCACCCCCCCCCCCCCCCACCATCCCCCAGGACACAGTAATCTCCACTCAACCTCCAGATTAGCATTAAAAAAAGGAGTGTGAATGAAAAAACACAACTTTCATATGCTAATTCCAATCATGCCAAAGCTACACAATTATCAAACCCATATCTGTCAGCCCTGTTAGACACATCCCAGTAGACCTTGGAAGACTGGGACACCTAGCTTTCTATTAATGGGGCACAGACTGAAATGAGAGCAGTATGTACACATATTTATACTGAGAATCCCTCAATGCAAGGTATATGTACATGGTACATTCCAACTATATGAGTCTATGCCAAGACTGTACACAATGACAGCACAATAACTTTAGTCAGATACAAAGTACACAGGGTAATATGTGGCCCAATTTCGACATACCCGTTATGTAGTTTGTCCACAGAAATTTAAGCCAGTCTTAATTTTGGGCAAGCATTGAAAAAAGTGACCATTGTTTAAGTTTGATACTCCGTGTAAGGACAAATGGCAACCATTGACTCTATGTGAGAGCACTTTTCATTTTGGGATTCATTTGAGTATCATACATATCCTAGTAAATCTAGTGAAGACTGTCTGCACAGACCTAGGTTCAATGCCATGAAAAGTGCTCAGGGGTTACCTTTTTTCCTTGCGTCAAATTAATACTCGCTTAAATTTCTGTGGACAGACTGAATGGCAGGAATACAGAAACTCTTCCCTACCTTTCATAGCTTAAAGCTATCTGAAGTGTTGCTAGATAAATACAACACCTGCAAGCCATCTATTGGTACAATTATGACATACTGATTAATCTAATGAATTTGAATGCCAGGGGTTTCTGTTTATGAGGACAATTGGTAAGAACAGAAAGAAAGGTGTTCATACTGTATGTGATATACACTCATTGATTTCACCAAACTAAGGTAATTTGTTCCTTTTCAAAACGCGACGGATAAAATTGAGCTCAGCACCCAGCCAATTAACCAACAGTAAAAGGATTTTACAAGAAATTATATTTTTAAATTATCCTTATTGATGGTGTCATTCTTTCTAAGCTTATGCTTGATTTGGGAAGCATCTGAAAGATGTGCTTTTTGTTGAATATACGCCAGCAACATCACCGTGGCCAGTGTTGCTAATTCAGTATGTAGCTAACAGGCAAGCAAACATATAATCATTATAGAGTATAATCATTATAGTGGGACTGATGTAAAGAGACACACGGTACAAGAAACACATTTTGGAGCGGACAATGGCAAGTTCAGTAACAAAAATACAAAACGGGAAAATGAACAATTTTCACATTTTTTCTCTTTTGATTCAGAAAACAAAGATGTATGGACAGAAAGTACATGGTGCCTGTAAGCATTTTATACGGTTTCATTCGTACTTACTGTCAATATCGTGGACATCAATATGATTCACAGGTCTCCCTGGCAGAACTACCTCCCATTTGGCTTTCTGGCTACTTAATTGGAAGTGTTTGGAAACTTAATTCAGTTCTCATGTTTTAGACTTGATTCAATCTGTCCACGCATGTGAGTAGCAACCAGCACAGTGACAACCAGTTCACTTCAGGACACTTGGAGACAAGAGGGACCCTAGCTGGTGATGTGTTTGTGCTGTAATTTAACCTTGATTTACATGTGCGTGCCTGAGAGGAAACACTACAGAATGTTCTGTCCTTGCATCCCCTCAAACCTCTATACATGGCCTCAGAGAAATGAGAATGGGAATAATCAAAAAGAAAGCACATTATCATTTCCTTACAATATATAATACAGCAGGTGAGACAGAATGGAAGCATACAGCATTATTCTGCTTTTTTCTAAGAATTTTCAGGTCTTACAGAACTGCAGGCCACACAGTCAATAGACATCAATGAGACATACTGCATGCGTGACTCACAAACAAAAGTGTACTGCCTGTTCATCTAAGGATAACATTTTCATTATGAGATAATTCAGACAATATGAAGATAGCTGTGAAAAGCCTGCTAAACAGTAACTGCCCACTTTTAAAGAGCTGGAAATGTATTTGTAAAAAAGGTCAGAATGTGCTGGTCTCAAACCCTGCATGAAATCTACATGACCCACATTTGGCCTTTTGTATGTTGAGGTCAGTGGCTATGCCCACAATTGATGGGCGTTAAAATGTAGGAGTGAACACTGAATATTGGTGTTTATGTGTTTAATCTGTTATTGTTTGCTGTAGCAGCAGTAAAATGAAGTCAATGTAATGAAAATTTTGTTTACCTACATGCCCTGTGCTGGTAGAGGGTTTATGCAGCTTGCATTGAGAGCTGTCATGGTGTGGGGTCAGTCTTGTTTTGCACAGTTCTGTTGCAAAACAGGACAAATGGATAGACAACAACAGTAGGGCGGTGCACCAAGCGCAGCTAAACAGAAGGTAGGTAAGCATTAAACTGCGCTTGGTAGCCACTGTTTACATTACATTGTTTGTAAATGTCACACAGCCATCTTGGCTCAGCCTCCAACAATGAACCACCACTGAGTCAAGATGGCGGCACATAGCATGCACATTTTTGAACTCGCGGTTAGGGAGATCAAGATGTTTGGCAACATAGTCTGGTTCACTACATCAAAGAAAATCAGACTGTAAAAAGGTATAAAAGTGGGGGAGGTGGGATCACACCCATGTACAATAGTAGGATCCATGAACATGGGCTGAGTGGCCTGCCAGCTTTCAGACCAATGAGAAACTTAGAGAGGCACACATGCTAAAGACTATAAGGGTTACATCACAAAAAAAATGGTCTTTCCCTGTTGAGTGTAAGTTGGGAGGTGGTGGGGTTGTGACCATAGGTATCTGAAGGGTGATATGACACAGGTTGTCACTGCATCCCATATCCTACATCAACACGCCAATATGTCAACCACTCCTGATGTGAAAAATAATAAATTCAGAGTACGTCATACTCGATGGAGTAATGAAGAAGAATGTCTTCAAGCAGCAAAGTTACTATATCAATCAAAGCTATGCTTCGTAAGTTATTTTCTTGTAAAAAATATCTTTCTTCCCTAATAGAAGGTGCCAAGCTGTGGCTTTCCACACTGCGCTTAACACACAACCCTGACTTTTTCATTGCATACTCATTAGAAGGGTCACCGCTGCCCACAAAGACTGTTCACACGCGAAAAAAAAACACATTTCCTGCTCTTACATTCGAGGCGACCCTGGAATTAGCCCAGCGTGACTGCAACTCTCTTTTGCAAGATAGTGTTAATGAAACAGTTACACTGCTGAAGCACACGGCAAAGCACGGCACATAGATGGCACAGACACAGACACACACACACACACACACACACACACAAAACACAGCACTCAGGCTTTTCTCACTGCTCATACCCCATCTGTTAACTACAAAGAGATTTAATTGTGAGTCAAAGTCAATGACAACTGTTCATTGACTCTTTTCATGCATAACTGATTGATATTTATATAAAAATATTTGCCTGTCCAATCTTCCTCTCGCTGTTCTTATTGGATGTCGTGGCTGAGTTCTGAATCACCAGAATTCACCTCACAAACCCTATTATCACCAAGGGGATACTACAGAAATTGTAACGAAGTAACTCAAAATTTCTTGAATAATTCTTCAACAGTCACTCTCTCTCCTGAGCTTAGATAAAAAAGATTTATAAATGAAACATTTGAGCGGCAGGTGTCCTTTAACTTTCATTTTGAGGAAAGATGTAAGAAAGTAAAGAGGAGCCATACTTGAGTATGCCCATATGGTGACTGTTGCCTGTAAATGTCTTTGCTTTGTTAAATGCTGCAGTATGACTGCACAGCACTGCAGTGTGCATTTAAAGGATTCAGCACAGCAGCGCACGCAGGCACACACACATGCAATCACTTCATGCCTTTCAAGTAACCAGATCAGCCCACCCTCCTCCCAGCTCGTGCTCGTTTGCTAAACGCCCGAAGTCATTCCCCAGCATGTAAACAAGTGTGGGGTACTTGATGTTTACACAGAGAATGCAGAGGGGATTGCTGGCTGAGACGATTCAGCAAGCTCTTTATTACCGCTGTATGTGCATGTCAGTTGAGGTGCCTTGAGAACAGGTTCTTTAACAACTCATTAAGTAGCATCATGGCGTTCATTACGCCATGTTTAAAACAACAAAAGCAGCGAAAACAAGGGGAATAACAGAGGCAGCAATGTCACAACCTATTTTCCATATGGACGCTGTGAACAAAGATTTAAAAGAGCGCCTACAAAGACGTGACTGGTGGGGAAGTAGCACACCCAATTATCAATACCACAGGCACTGAAGAGTGAGTGCAAATAGGAGAAAAAAAACTTCTTCAAGCCCTCATCTTACAGTGGCAATCATCAAAGACCTTTTGATGTAACTGTATATGTGACTGATCACATCTAGTTAAGGCTTAAAGTCGAACAGCATGATCCATGAACTATTATTACTCCTGTGTGCACTGACATGGTTATTGCCTTAATGAAAGAAGCAAGTAATTGACGGACAGGCAAGTGTTTATGCAGATACATAATTATGCTCCCCCATGCACTCCCCCGTCTTTCTTCAGCTATCCCAGCAACCACACAGCACCCACCAGTGGCTGCTGAGTCCAGGCTGTCTTTTTCCTGCCCTGTATTTTCTCAAGGTCACCGTTTCTGTTTTCCACCACAGCTCAACAAATGAATTTGCAATGCGTCATGGTTATTCGTTTTTGGTTCCTTCACAGTATGTTTCTCTAATTTCAGTGACAGCCGAGCTCATGATGTGTGAGTAACAACAAAGGTAGCACTTTCTCAATTAAGCTGAGATGAGACCTGCTTACTCATAGGTTTGACTTCTCTATTTCCCTATCCTGAGAAAGACAGCATCACATGACAGAAAATTATTACGTGTCACTCTCATTCAGACGTATGGAAGCTGGCCTCTACTTTGCCTGGCTGTACTGCCTGACAGGTGTGGACACAATCCTGTTCTAGATGAACAAAACCTTGAGACTCTGTATTCGTGCACCACTGACTCCCGTCTACATGGTAGCCATTGATCACAAGAGCTAAGTGCTTCACAAGCCCATGGGAGGTGAGACCTACTCCGGCACTACTTGCCAAAGTGTGGAAATTGCCTTGTTTCAGAAACGCAAAGGTAAGAAACACATCTGATTGAGAGACTTGGTTATGACGTGCGGCACTGAAAAAGAAGCACTGTCTTTTAATAGGGTCTGCTCTCAGTAATTACCAGAACGCAATTTGATCAGTGTGGGCTAAGTATCTTCATCTGAAGGAGATCGGATGAAATTAGCGCTGATGTAATAAGTACCATTTGTCACCATTAGAGAGAAAGGTGTTGACAGCTGCTGTTGTTGTCAGGGCAACGCTGATTCTCTGTCCTGCTGCCCTGCCACCTCACTGATCCAGTACACACACACACAGCCACACAGCCACACACACACACACACACACACGCACACACACACACAGACACACACACAGACACACACACACACACACACACACACACACCTTATACTTATGGACAGATTGCAGATGGACACTACTTACTTGACCTAGGCACAGTATTTTAAAATGGCTGTTTTCTCCTGGCCTGCATATCCCATTTGCAAAACATAACTGTATTTCATTTTCTAGGTCTGGGTTTTACATTATTAGCAAAGCTGCAGCACCTCTTCCAACCCATGAATATGCTTTTATAATGTGCTGCCATAACAATAAGAAAGAGAACACCTTGTAATGATGTGTTAAGTAACCATTCAATCCCTCTTAACCTCCTGGTTTAACCCACAGAAAGTGTACTGTATCCTTTGATCATGAACATCCCTGCTGCTACAGGTGCATGTTGGGAAAGTGATTAATTCATAAACAAAACAAACTACATCTCATACTTTGTGGTAATAATACCCCAGGTGCCAGAGGCTTTCCCTATCAAGCAAATGATATTCAATTGATCTGATAAAAACAAGAAAGAAACTATTTTATCAACTGCAAGCAGTGTTGTCCTTTTGAGAAACAATGCCCAGGTCTCCCACTGTTCTTCTGTCCTTCGCTGTATACCATCAGACCACAACAGCCTGAGCTTCTGCAGCTCTGACACTGGGTGGTGCAATCAGAGCAATACAATCGACTTATCCACAGTCACATGTTCTGTTGGGGCTGACCAATCAGCAGTGCCTCTGAGTGATCCCATTTCTCATGCAAAATCGCCCCTGTTTTACAGTATTCTGACCCTGCCACAGAGACATAGTCTCCCTTTGTGAGAACTCAAGGCCTGTTCCAGGCCAGGTTTTAATTAAGTCAGTGCTCTCCTGCTACATTGTAACATCAATCACGCGGAGTTAGCATTGATTTCATTATCAGTTAATCAGCAACATTTCCTCAGGAACATATTGGCAACCCCCTTTCTATATTTGCTGATACCAGCCAATTGATTGAAGTTCCTCCACCGTGACATTAGCACAGCCCAATGCAGTGTCAGTGGAGAACGTGCATCACAGCTCACACTGCATATTTCATCAACTTGAGGAGACTCAGAAGTGCCATCGCCTTGTGTCCTACAGTTATTCTATTGCTCTGTGCTCCGTTCAGTAAACCATTTGAGTCCAGATGGACCACACCACCATATTGATTTAATGGTTTCATGTTTTATACGAGTATTTTAGTTACTGAATAAGAAAATACATTCTCCCACGCAATATCCATTTAAAAAATCAAATACTTTTGCAATAAACTTGTTGATATTATGGAACAGAAAACCAGAACTGAATATGAACATAATTTAAGCAGTCAGTGAAATATGAATGGAATAGCACATAGCAGGTATTGATACAGGGTGTCTGCTAAATCTGCTAAAATGCCAATAAAGGATGAGAGAGATTTAAATGCGGGGTACACCAGCATGGATGATAACTTAAATACTTTCAAATTTACATGGGCATATCAGCAAATTTTATCATCTAACTTCAATGTAATCATATAAATACTATAGAATATTACTATAAATCCATTAATGTCTGCCTATTTAAAATTAGGAAAGCTGGATTCCTGAGTATGTCAACACACCAAAGCATCAGTACATCATTTAATGTGCTTAAAAATGCATGAAAACACTACTTTAGAAGCAGTCTCAAAAGAACAAAAGATAGGAATATAATCTGTAATTTGACAGTAAAAAAGGAAGATATAAGACGACCCGTCCCAGAATATTATATGGATATCCATGACAACTGATGACTCTAAATGACTGGATATACTGAATATACACAGAGGCACAGAGATTCGACCTTGGCCATAACTCACCTGAGCAGTGTTTTTCAGTGGGCAAAAAACAGCATCAGTAATCAGATGACACACATGGCTTCATTACTCTGAGGCTCGTTAAGACGCTACCTGCAGCTGCCGCCTGCCCGCCCTCAGGGCCTTCTGTCTCATGTGACCTCGGCTCTTGTCATATCTGCGGCTTTGTTCCAGATTTGATTGATGCGGGCCAAACGCCTGGCCCCGTTTTGGACGGCTTTCTGATCTTTCTGTACCTTCCTGCTCTGCGTTCTGAGTATGAGGGGCTATCTTTACTGTTTCAGGAAGGACTGCCACTGTGAAGATCTTCATTTCAAGGCATAACTATCTGTAGACTGCTCATCTTATATACACGACACTTCTAAGTGTCAGACAGGAATGGGCCTCACAGCTCGCCTCTCGAGCGACTACGACTGAGACATTCTTCAAAATCTCAATAGCAAGGAACATTTAAGGTTTAAAATTTCTTTCTTTGCACTTCTTTTTCCATAAAAGTGTAACAGTACAATAATGTGTGCTACCAAACCCTTTCATAGACACACTTCCACATAACCCAGCCTTCTCACCCTACACCACCCGTATCCCAAGGTTATGAGCACAGACTTACCATACAGCCAAAAAACATTTCAGGAGGAACATTTATTGCTCCTGAAACTCTGTGCGTGAGGTGATACAGTGTGACGGCGCTGTCCTCTTTCCCCATTGCCCTACTCTACACTGCCCCAAGGGGACCCCCTCCCCCTGACCATTCCAGCTCAATTCCCCATTCGCCATCAAGTCCGCTGATAATGATAATTAATGTTCTGGGCCTGCTCAAAAATATCTTTGATGATGTTTCATATTTTCCATGAAGGAAGGGATGATAAAAAATAGCTAAATATTCCTGTCATGTCATGTTGTCTCGGGGTGATATAAAAGCCTATGACATGTGACATTAAGCAAAGGTCACTTAGAAAATCAGACAGCACCAATCCGGGCAGAGCTGTCTGCTTGGGTAGCACAGGCAAGGCAGTTCAACAGCAGAGGAAGCACAGATGTTGTTCAGTAGGTGCAGTCCAATTTGTATTTTTCACATGATCACAGTTTGTTGAACTGCATGCATGCAGTATGTTCATTTATGAGTTAGAGTCTGACACCATGTAAACAAACAAACTCATGTTTGGGTTAAATTGTAATGATGTGACTTTGATTAGACCTAGATGTTTAAAATGAGTTGAAATCAACCTGTGTGGGGAATTTTAGTGTGCCATATTGAACCCCAGGGAAAATGGTCCTCTGGAAACAAACAGCCTTTGCAAAATGTGTGTACTTTTTTCCTATTACAGTCTATATATTTAAGCGGTGCATGAGAGTGTGCTTTTGTATATATAACATAACTTCTACATCACTGTTCAACAGAGCTGGGGGCCGGGCCTGCAGTTCTCATGAGAATTGGTGCAAATAGATGAAGATGCAATAAATGCATGCCTTTCATACAGTAAACAGTTAAAACCCGGTGGAGGATTACCACAGTTCCTCACTACTTTGACCTCAATGACTTATTCTTGCCCTACTTTCTTGGCCTCTCCCCACAGGTATGGAGGAGTATGTTCAAACCCAGCACCATCTAACATTTTATGCATGATTCAACAAATCCTTCATGATTTTCTTATTGTAAATTTTAAGCGCTATGCAGCATGTCATGACCACTTACATCTTCATGAAAAAGACAAATTTTGTGTTAAGCCACAGGTTGCCACATTATCAGAACAAACAAATAATGTAAAAAGGACCTTTTGTGTTTTCATCTATGCATATATTTTTTGATATTTAGCGAACAAAACTGCACTGTGCCTATATTGCAAAGAAAAATCTTAGTAGATGATTTGGATGAATCTGTCTCCCATATGAAAATGAACAGATTTTTTTCTCACACTAATATAACAGAACCCTTTGTTCAGTCTGAACCTGACAAAACAAGGAACACATGGAACCTGATGAGGGACAAACTGTCCAGCTCAGTGACTGCAGCTTAGTAGCAGGACTATATTCGGCTTCTGGGTTTAAGCGGGAAACTGTTAAGCTGATATAGGCAGTCCAAGCAGACAAAGCACAGGTGATGGAATTGCAGGATTTCCAGACAGCCAGGCTGTTGTATTTAATCACTCACACACCAAAGGACATCCAGCCACCATGTCACCCTCCAGCACCAAGCAGAAAACAATGTTTACAAGACATCCAATAAGCCTTATTTTGCTCTAATTGTAGCCTTGTGCCATTTATTCTGCTCTCACAATAAAAATATTGCAAGTAATTATATAATGACTACAGCAGCAGCAGCAGCAGCAGTGGCTGTGACGACAGCAGAGAATCCCTCTCTCCCTGGAACATCCAGTCCACACACTAATTTGACAGACTGTGATCTATAATCTTGAACAGACGCTCCGGCGCGTCTGCGACACGGCTCAGTTAGCAGCTCTACGGGCTGGCGTCTTGTGACGTCACTCTCAGAGAGGGAGGCTCCTGTTATGTCCTACCCCCCTTCATGTCACAGACATGGGGAATGAAAATAATGCACAATGATGTGATAGAAGGAAGGAAAAAAAGATTGGAAGTTTATTTAAAAACCAATCTGTCTCTCTGTCTCTTCAATTCTTTTTCCTTCTCTCTCTCTCTCTCTCTCTCTCTCTCTCGCCTCCATCTCCTTCTTCCTTTTTCCCCTTCTCTTAGCCCTACGCGCCTGGGAATAATTTTCTACGCAGCTGTAATCTCCTTCAGAACGCTGTGCAAATACAGCATTTATCGTCCGTGTGACGCACTGAGGAGCGAAGCCCTTCCGTGCGCACCTCGCCCCCACGGGGCTGCGACAAGCCTGACGCTCCCTCTCAGGGCTCAGGCCACGTGGCTGAACATTGGCTCATTTCAACCTCAATTTCCCCTGAAATGAATGGACGCCTGCTCTGGCGCGCTGCATGCCTCTTAATTGGCCCGTGTTAGATTCAAGCCATTAAACCACTGATGTCTGCACGTTTGCGGCGTGCTGATTGGCTTTCCCCGTCGCCAGAAAACGAAGGCCTTATCTCTCAGCCTGCAGCGCGTTCTGTATGAATATTCATTAGTTTTCAATTTCAGCAGACAGTAACTTACACATTGCCCCTTAAGAAAAAACACGGGGCTTTGGATTCCATGCAGTGTACAATGCTTACAATTTTACACACCGCTCATTCCTTAAATCAGTAATGGAGCTGGATTTTCACTAAATTGATTCAGGTAAAGCCCTGCACCTTGCTCAAATGCACTGCAGCAGGAAGGCCAGTTACTCAACGCTCTGGCCACAACTGTGTACTTATAGTAAACATTCAATACTTATCTTTCTCTGCCTATCAAGCGAGATGTAAACCCAGCTGGATGTCTGCTTCCTCTCAGGCAATGCATTCAATCAGAACATTCTGTATCTGCATCAAAATTCAGTTTTGCCTGAAGACACAGCCACTAATAATGAAAACTAAACGTACCTGTTTCCAGAGGCATTCAGGATGACACACAGCACCGAAAAGAAAAAGAAAATACATTTTTAGTTCATTTTAGTACAATGGTATAGATCTTTTTGTGATGTGGTGATTGTTACGTGGTTAACCATATCATCAACATCAACATATCATCAAACATTGCTGCACTACGGCAGTAATTCATGACTTCATGTTAGTACAGTATAGCTAAAACTGTATTCTGTCCAGGACATAATCACTTCAGAAGACAGGCATAACCAAATACATGAGTTTCATTTTTAACAACAATTTGTGTTAGTATCACATGTATGTGGTATTTGAAAATAGATGGATTAGCATTAGATGGAAATAGATACATTTCAAAAAGGCAATGGAATTTGCCCCATATAATGAAGGAAACTGGAGTGAACTTATGCAAATGCAAATGACTAAATAGTCTACCTTATTCTACATTATTTGCAAACTGTTTAAAAAAGGAACAAGGTGCTACTAAACGAGAGAGAGGGTGAGAGAGAAAGGGAGAGAGATTGAGGAGAGGGTCACGTGAAAGCTAGAATGCCGATCTTTCTTGCAGGCCCGCGCGGAGTCCGCAGCAAATCCACAGGGCATCGGTATCCGGGCAGGTTTGGAGGCTGATTTTACGGCTCACAGTATTTTCGCTCTAGCAGCTCTGGCTCCCTCAGAAAGGTCACTAATGTGGCTTCGCAGGCCTGTCTGTCCTCGTGTCCCCGTCTCTCCATAGCACTCCACCTCCTTGAAGAACCCCCGGCGAGGGAAACCCTGCAGATTCCTCTAATAGTGTTCACACTGCTCATCTGATTACCTTATCAAGATTTCCTGTTTCAACCCCATTTTCACAAACTGATTTAAGGTAGGGTTCAGTCTAGGGGTCGACCGATATGGTTTTTGCAGGGCCGATACTGATACCGATTATTAGTAATCAAGGAGACCGATAACCGATATTTGGAACCGATATACATTTGCAGTAAAAATGAAAATCTTGGTGTCAAAATTTAGAATAACACAAACTCCAAAACCAAACTTTGTTGAAATGCCTTTAAGCATATGTTTAATTAATTAATTACTTTTCAACATTATCTTAAAATAAAAAGTGCAGGGAGCTCCCAGCAGCATTTCTTATAAAGTTAACTGAAAATTTTAATTGAATAAATAAATAAACAAAATAGCTCCCCAAAGTTTTATAAAGTAAAAATAAATAAAACTAGTAAGGACACACTTCAGTAACGTTACTAGTAGTCGTGGGTTGAGACTGAGAGTATGACCTGCCCTGGTAAGTGACGTGCAAGAAATAACGTTATAGCCTATCCATTTTTTGCTAGTCAGCTGGCTAAATTATGGATCAACAAATGAACTTGTTGACGTTCGCTATTGCATTCAAGTTAGCTCTACGAGACTCAACATTAGCTTGCTTTATTATGACCATCGGCTACCTATAACATGTAAATACACCAACTCATATGGGTGAGTAATGTTACATTCGCAATATGGTACCTAAAATAAGTTCCAGTTGCACCGGCACTAACGTTACTCAAAGATATAGCTATCGCTACATAAATAAACTCTATTATCTCGTTATAGTTCCCTGTATATCACTGCAACAAAGTGCATTATCTGGGCATTTTCAGTGTAACTGGGAAACTGGGCATGCTTGTCATCATAGAAGTAGATCATAAGATTGTGGTGTTTTTGCAACTTCAGCGTAGAGGATTGTGATGCTTATTGCAACTTCGGCAATATCTGCTGCCTTTCCTTCGAAACACAGCTCCGCTCGCTCGCCAGAGCTGCTCCAGTCTGCAAATGTGTTTCTCTGTGCCCATCTGTGGCACAGTAGCCCTCAGTGTTGATAGGCTATTACTCATGACGTGTAACCAATCAGATGCTGTGGGTGGGATAATGCTTGAGACCACGGAGTGGTGACTACAGACAGAGAGAGGCAGCTGCATCAGAGCCAAGGTAGCACATTTTTAAATTATTTTATCGGCAACCGGATAAAAAAATTACGATTCTGATAATTGTAAAAATGCTCAATATCGGATCCAATAATCGGCCAGGCCGATAATCAGTCGACCCCTAGTTCAGTCTCCTTATCAGCTGCTCTGTCTTAAAGTTTCAGTGACTAATTTCAGTCTTATATTGTTGTGACCCAGAGAATTTCCATTCCAAGAAGTAAATAAGTAAATAACTACTGCTTCATGATTACAACAGCAACAAATGACAACATGGCCTTCGATTGCATTTTGATAGTCAAGTCTACACTGCACAACTATGGGAGGGTTCAGCTGTACTCAGACTGCAAAGTGAATTGCCTTGTCACTAGGAATGGCTTCTCATGACTACAGAAATTAGATACTAGGTGCAGCTGATAAAATTGAATACTAGTGTTTTTACAAGATTAATATTGCCACAGTTCAACCATTAGCTCATCCTTCACTCCACCTCAATGAATGAATTGATTGATTATAATTGATCTGACTGTACAAATTGACTGTACAGAATGATTCTGAATGGAATGCTTGCAAAAATCAACCACTTTTCAAAGTGAATTCAGATCAAAAGAATGTGATTTTCACAAGGGGAGTGCCCTGTTCGTCTTCTCTCTCCAGTCATCTATCATAAAACAATGCATTAACTGCCGAAGTGCTATCATCAGTACACTTGAATGTCTTTTCTTTGCAGTTCATACCAGATAGAGCCACAGTGCTATAGTGCCTCTTTGAAATACTTCACACGGAAAAAAAAAAAAAACACAAACAATGCTGAAGACCCCCATGTGGCCGTCATCTAGGATCAAAGAGAGATACTGTCCGTGAGCCATATTTCTCTGTAAGGCAGAGAGTCGTTCTCAACCATTTATGCAGCGCGCTTTCATCTTTTGTCGTCCGCTTTCATAAAAACTGATAAACCAGAGAAGATCTCACCAGTAAAAACAAAGCAAGCTAGGATAAAAATATCAAACATGCAGCACAAAAAAGCCTGTGTCGTTTTATCGTATTTATCAGTCAAAATGCTAACTGTAAAGCTTTTCCTTTCCGTTTTGCTCATTAGAACTCAACTATAGCCAGCAGCAACAATTACAAAGAATCTGTGCTGATGTTTTAATGCTATTAACTAAAAGTCACATTAGTTCAGTCAAGAAGAAGCAGAAAAGGAATCTTCTGTCCAATATATTTTTGCTTGGCCTTACTGTCCACATACCTTAACTAATTGCTAAATGATTAAGCTTGCATTAAAAAGCCCTCTGTTCTTGACTTTAGAGGAAAATCACATTTCCTTGTCCTGTGGGTATGTTTTTTTAATGCAGAATAAATACGTGGCCACATGCACAATATTGGTAATGATTTATTACTGTTCTTAAAACTGAGAGAACAGCATTTATATTTGCTACATAAATGTGACCCCAAGTGTAGCAAGAGTTAAGGGACATTAAATATATCTTCATCTGTTTTCACCCTCAGAACATGCAGGATGGGCACCTGTTTTATTATCCAAATTCTGACAAAAACAAAGGTGCTTATAACACTTATTTGGAGTCTGAAAATGCACACCAGTGTAGCGCAAGCAGAGTTCAGAATACTTGATACTTGCGAATTCCATTGAAATTTATTTATTTAACATGCCTTGACAACTAAAGGTGATTTTTGATTCTGTAACAAATTGTCTCATTATATTAAAGTAAATGCTGTATTCTACACCTCTTTGCTTTCACCATGTTACAGTTTCCCTTCTACATGATCACTGTGGTACATTTGCTGTCATGTGGCTTAGTTACTTCTGCCATCCCAGGGTAGGAATCAATTAAGCAGCCTGGCACATCAACCCCGGGTCCCATCCAAACACAACAATCTATAAATGCGCTGCCATTAATAAACCATTGCAGGCAGTCTTTGATATGGGAGACAATAGAGACTGTCTGTCTTTACGCTGTTATGTGTAATTATGACAAGGTGTTACCCAACTTTTGGTCAAGCACAACCCTACAAAAACACATACAAAACAACATGCAGCTTCCAATCCAAACATGACAGAAACCTCGCTTTAATAACAGTGAAATAAATTTTTAAACAGCGATGATGTTTAAATAGTTCTAATGCAATAGCAAACGCATCCAAAACTAACACAGAACAGTAAGTACAACAGAGAGATAGGGGATTAAATAATCAAACAATCAGCGCACATTAAAGTGGCTCCCCCTCCTCTGTGAGATCTGGGACTCCAAGCGCACCCCCCCTGCTTTAATTGTCTGTTTTTTTCCTTCATTACGAGTGAAGTGTGCGAGTAATTCTGCGTCATTAAATATTCAGAGCCTGGGCTAAAGAAAGCGTGCTTTAGGGGCATAAAGAGCAAAGCAGACAGTCTGGAAATGGCACCCTGCTTGGCTTTCTCCTGCTTCTACTCTTTGTTTTAACTGCCTGAAATGAAAGCCATGAGCCGCAGCCTGTAATGCGAGATGATCTAAAAAAAATTAGCACTCTTTAATCTTTCATGAACACTTCTATCAGCAAATTAAAAAAAAGCACCACAATTACGTTTGGATGACATGAGCCAAACGGGACACAGTGATCATTACATATGAAGTATGCATTACCAGTATTAACTCTTTTTTAATCCAGGATGATCAACAGTTAACACATCCAAAGCTCAGTTTCTGCTGCTTGAAGTGACCTCTCCTGAAGATGAATGGCTTTAAGGAGGGACTGCAGAATTTAGAGTTTAATACATTAATCACAGCACTAAAAAGGAGAGAATCCTAATGAGCGTTCACTATTAGTGCTATGTCAAGCTGTTTCTGTTTGGTTTCACACAAAACATCATATCTCAGAAGCAGAAAAATAGAAAAACACAAAATTTGTGATTACAAAAAAAAAATGAAATCCTTGTTCCATAGGTTACAGCCAGTTGTAAAGAATTTTAATGGAAAATGGTACATAATCTGACCTGGCCTTTCCCAAAAGACCCTGACTTACCCATGTCACTGAGGATGAAAAATGAGCTTCTAAACTTAAAACGGGAAGTTAAATAATGATAATACTTCATTCGTGTGCTGTACAGTGTTATACAGCATCATCAGAGATGCAGTTGCCAATAGAAGCAAATGGGTGCCTCACTTTAGCAAACACAGAGGACAGCCACTCACAAAATGAACCCCCCCCCCCCCCCATCTCTCCACCCCTTGTGTCAGGCAAAAGGGGTGTTCCCTGTGACATCACGCTTCCAATTAGCATGATAATAACTCCGCCGGTCACGGCCGGCTGGCGCGCCTTTCCCCTGCTACCGGCGGCACGTTTCTGTCATCATCCGTTTGCCGGGGAGACTGAGGCGACTGATGATTTACCTTGGGAACCTGAAACTGCAGTTGTTGCTGTCAGCAACCCTCCTGCTCTACCAAAGGAAGCCCATTAACATAAATCTCTGACAAAGCTGGAGCATGTCGGCTGTCACCGGCGCACAGAATCCAGGTGGGGATGGGCGGGAGGCCTGGATGATAATTTCCAAGTGGAGCCATCTCACCTTTCCGCATGCCAAAAATTCAAATTAGAGTTACTACGGAAATAATAACAACTTGAATAATACAAGAGGGGTGCAGTGACACACATGGACAGTGGCTGTATGCTGACACATTAACCTACAAACACACTGGCTCAGCATGATCAAAATGACCAGAGAATGAATACAGTCAGCGTGATTTTTTTATTGTTATGATGTATTCCCTTATCAGGGTATAACAATGCCCTACAAAGGATGAAAACCCACAGCCCACAGCCTCCCCCACTGAAGGGACAAAACAAACATGACTATACTGAATTTCACCCACCACCCTCTCTGATACAAAAAAAAACAGTAAAAGGAGGGCTGTGGAAAGAGCTTTAATATAATGCCGGACCCCCCATAGGCCCAGTGATCCAAGACATACAAGTACAGAGCGCCTGACTAATTCAAAGATCCTCCCTGGATTTGTGTCCACACTGCAAAAGGTCATCACACACAGCCTTCTTATAAGAGTTTCAATATAGACTGCTTCTAATTAAAATGGAGAGACATCTTCTTTGTGACTTCAACTCTCTGAGCTGACAAGGACCCAGCCTTCAATATTTCACCAGTACATTTATTATTCACATTATTACTGGATCTACATTTGGCAACATTAAAAAACGTACACAGAAGGACCTCAAGTAGAAGGAAATTTCAAAATTCTGCTCCTTGGTACAATTAAATAAAATAATGGGAGATACTGCCAAATTCCTCTTAGAAACGCCATCAAATGCAAATGCAGGCAGATTCATCACAGGTCCATAAGGTACTCGTTTTAGAAAAAAAATATGTTATTAAAAATATTCATTATTTATCAATTAGCCAGCAAGAGCTCCAGCAACCTTCACATTCTAGCCAGGATCTTATTAAATCTCATTAATCTCAGTTCAGCCCTGTGAGGTGGGAAGTTAAACAGTACAAGAAACATCTCAAGAAAAGGACAATTTTTGTTTTTGTTTTTAGTGCTATTTGTTGAAGAGCATTTCCATGTGTGTGCGCTCAGGTTTTATAGACTCAGAATAGCTTTGAAAAATAGCAAGTAGCAAATAGCAATATATACATAAAAAGTGGACATCTTGCCTGAGAAAACAAAACCTCCCCTTTTCCTTTCTCCCTCCCACCTCCCCACAACATCTCTCTCTCTCTCTTTCTCTCTCTCTCTCTCTCTCTCTGCACCTTCAGCAGATGAAGGTTAGTCAGCAGTGGCCTGGCTGACAGCTACACTACCTGAAGAATATGAATTGATGTTACCATGGAGACTGAAATTGTTCCCTTCTGCTTTTTTTTTGTTTTGTTTTGATTTTCCTTTCTCCCCCTTTTTCATAATGGATTGCTATGTAGTGAAAACACACTCGAGAAAAGAAAACCTTTTGGAGCTTTTATGTTTACCTAAGTGTTTCAGAAAATGGGAATTGTATACTTTGACTGGTTTGTCTGGGCACTGTTCATAATCTAGGCCCAGATTTTCAGATGTGTAGTAATAATTTTGTAACAGAGTGGCTATTTCTTAGTCACTTAGTTACAGTAGGTGCTCCTTACGAGCAGCTGATAACAGTCAGCTTTACGAAGAAATAGACAACTGTTAGAACAAAGGTGGAATTGAGACACTTTAAGTATTCATTAAAAAATATTTCACCTGAACAAAACTTTCAAACATAACCATTTTAACACCTATTCATTAGTTCAGATCACACGTCTTTAAAACTGCAGGAGTTGGGAGTGTGTTACAGTAGGAAGGTGCCATGAGTGACCGGGCTAAGAGGTTGCAGTAGTTGCTCCAAGGATATGGGCTAGAGCAAACGGCCGTCGCAGATCTTTGAACTGTAATTCTGCACTCGGACTGCAGAGAGGCAGCAGGTGGCACCAGACTACCAGACAAACCCCCCGAGGGATGGCAGTCGGACCCAGAGAGGCGCTGGGCGGCACACATGGAGGCTCCCCACGAGCCCTTCTGCACACTCCTGCCCCAGGCACTGCAAGGCACGCGTGCACACACCCAGGCTCCACATGGGATCCCTGCCTAAGCCATGGGCTGGCACAGACGCGGCCACACCTCCCACCAGCGTACAGTCCAGTCAACACCGCCCGCGGGCTGCCAGCACTCGCTAAGGTCAAGCAAATAATGCGAAAAGCATCTGCTGGCTCATTCTTCCCCCCCTCCATTTACAGCTGTCCTGATACGGTGTAAATCACGCGAGCAATTAGCGAGGCGCACGCATCAGCTTTAATTAAACCTGGGTTACTTGTCAATAGGAAACCCATAAAACACAAACAGGAACTGCTTACTGTGCCAAGAGCAGGAGAAGGGTTGGCATGGTGGCTACCCCAGGAGACAACGGGCAGCCTGGGATCTATAAAATGTACCATGACACAAAGGTATAACACTACTAACACTACTAATCAAAACCCATGAGAGATGAATGACATCAGTGCAAAAGGAAAAATACAAACACGGCAATTACTTTCATTATACTTGGTGTATGTACTTGGCAAATATATTCTCCTGTATATACAGCATATATAGTATAATTCTATAGACCCACATAATTTATAAAAAAGAAGGGGAACCCTCCTGAGTGCCTTCATCTTCACACTGATATTTCTGCTCTACTGATAACAATCAGTTTCCAATATAAATTTTGTTACTTCTACGAATATAACATGTAAAAGAAATTCACATTTAGAATATATTGCATAACTGATTTCCTATTCATTGCTTTGGAATAAATTGCCACAACTGCCAGGGAGCCAAATTAAATCTGTCACCTCTGCAAATAATGCCAGAATGTTATCTTTAATTGAATTTTAATTTCTGATTGCAATTATAATTCCTGCTGTCCAAGGTAATTAGCCTTTAATGATGGTGTAATTGTCTGTAATCTGGGCATGCGATGTAACGCGGGGCAAACACTCAGGTGCCAAATGGCTGCGCTTTCTTTGTGCAGACAGCCTGCGGAGATGAAGTGGAAGGCGAAGCAGATAGACTGCCTGCTTGCAGCGGAGGGGAAGTGAAGGGTTTTGTGATGGGGCTTTTGAAATGAAGACTGTCCTGTGAAGCCTGCAAATTTGCAAAAGCAGAGATGTCATGTCAGAGATTCGGAGACCCCTCCCCCAGCGTCCTCCTTCCCTCCCTTCCTCTCTGTCTCCCCCCCCCCCCCTCTCTCTCCTCTCTCTGTCAGACAGGTCAATTCCAAACACTATTCCACCTGCCTCTCTCTCTCTCTCTCTCTCTCTCTCTCTCTCCTTCCCCCTTTCTGTCTCTTTCTTTCTCTCTCTCTTCCTCACACACTTTTCCCCAAGAATGACAGAAGATGAGGAAGAGGGGGAGGGAAAAAAAAAAACAGGAAACAGCCATTTGGAATTACTGAAATGTGTCACTTTTTTGTATGTCTGCATCCACCCTTCAACCTCTCTCTCCTTCAACACGCGCGGTCTTCCCATTAGGTGTGACTAGAGAAGGAAGATGAGGCGGTTGCTGTAGCAACCTGGAGAGTGACACGCAGAATGTGACACGGGAAGAGTGGGCCTTCAATAGGGACTAAGAGCTAGATTAGAAGCACACGGCAGATGGGTTATTGATGGGAGATACACCTTTTCTTGCTGGAAGAGGAGAAAAGAAACAACACAAAAAAAATGGTGCCTTTTGAATGCGCTCTGGATCTGACTGCAGCTCTCATAAGTTGTCACAGCACTCTGCCAACAACGTTGCCAGACTGCTCCAGCTCCTGAAGGCTCTTTATCAACCCTGCTGTACAGAAAGGGCTCACGTCTGCTAGCTGCAGAACCTGCAGTACGGCGCGTGTGGAGAATTTTGCTTCATTCTCTCCTGCTTTCACCAACACCCCTTTGCTATGCCTGTCTTGTTCGGGTGGCCATGTCTCTCCAATTGCACAGGCACCGATGTGTTCTGAAAAAGAAATAAATAAATAAATAAAGGGGGTATAAGCTGCAGTGGTTTTATTCTTAGATTTGGTGTCATCGCAGGTGAAGCAGAGGTTCAATACTGTAGAGCTCAAAAATCAGTAAATAATCCTATCTGTCTGACCCCACCCAGAGAAGCACTGCCTGCTTGTGGGGACCTGTACAGAGAGATGAGTTTCAGGTTCAACCTGTGAGTCAAGAGGCAGCAAGAACAATATGTCTAATTTTTCTTTTTACCTTAGGGTCAAAATTCCAATATGTTTGATTTCCTCTGCTCTCGTGCACCAGCTACCCCAGATTTTCCATTAGAAATACACACATAGTGGCATAATGGCCTTGACATGGTTAAGACATTTTTGCTTTATACAGCAACATTTTATCTTGGGCTCAAATGGACCAAAAGGTGACTCTTATCAAAATCCTTCCTTCTACTACTATGCTGTTTTTTTTTCCTGAATTCTTCAGTAGAGGTTGAAAAGGTTGTATTGAGTGTACAGTATTGTTACATAAGTCCTTGCAAATCACTAATTGGTAACAGCCTCAAACTCTTTTGGCACTGTGCATAAACTGTCTTTATGTCCGTCCACATCTTTCAACATTTTAAACAAAAGGAAAAAGGACTTATGTGCTGTCGTAATCAATTTTCATGTTGCCTAACCTGCTCTAGTATCCAATAACAACGGCATTGCTTTTGGGAAACAAACCATTGGCAAACACACCTCTGGATCAACCAGAAAACGAAACAGCAAGTATCACAGAAAGCTATTTTTTAAGGCATTGTCTGGAATGACAAGGCAGCTGTGGCGTTAGCGTTCGACAGTTTATCTGTGCTTGTTTTCCGCAGCACCGTGGGTGGCGAACACTGAACCACAGAGCTAACTTTAGCACTGGGAGAATCCGATGAGTGACAGCCAGGCTGACCCCATTAGAGGCATGCCACTCCACCTGGCATTCAGTGCCAGCCAAACATAGGAGCTGAGGCTGTATCCATGCGTGTTGGCATCAGCGCACGGGTGCTGCATATGGACATCTTGCTGCCGTTTGCCATTTCAGTCCCACGCAAGACAGGGCAACCCCTGCCTCCCTCAATACAGAGACCACAGTATAAGAGGGTGAGGGCATCATTTGAGTGAACACATTAGGATGTGCCTCATTTTAACATGCTAGGCTGAGAGTGTTATACAGAGCCGCTACATGTACATTTTACCACGTAGAACAGAAATGAGGTGTTGGTTAGGATTCTATAATGTATTACATGTAAACCCCTATCTGCCTCAAGCACCATGACAATATGGCTGCTGTTTACCCACACTGTTCTGGAGAACTGGGGCCTGTCAGGTGCATGTGTTGATGCCTCTGGGCTCTGACAGAGTGAATCTGCCTCCTGACCTCGAGAGGCCACTGTGTGGATTCCCATGGAGAAGCATAGGGCAAAAGAAAAACAAAACAATGGGGTGGCTGAAATGGAGACACTGCCCCTTGCAGTGCGGATGACCTTATGGAAGCATGAAAATAATGTTGACCTGTCAAAATCAGCTTGGTGGTGGCCATTATGCCAACAGTCAACACAATGAGACTGAAGACCTAACTTGTACACTAATGGGAAAAGACAAATGTG